>NC_064883.1:38841789-38844289 GCF_929443795.1 Astur gentilis | reverse complement strand
CCCGCGTTGGAAAGACGGTGCGGGGGGGGGGGGGGGGGGGAGGAGGGGAGCGCACACCCTCCCTGGGTTTCAACAACTGTTCTGGGCATTTTGGCTTCCCAGCACCTCGGGGGTTGTTTTTTTTTCCCAGCGTGGGGAAAAGCTGGAAGGAGGGTTTTGCTCGGAGGAGCGGCACGAACGGCCCCGGAGCCTGCCCGCAGCCCGGCCCCGGAGCCTGCCCGCTGGCCGCAGGCGGGCGGGGGTCGGCCGGCCGCTCCCTCCTTCCCTCCCCAATACCGGTTGTCATCCCGCTTTTAAACTTCTCAGTGCCAAAAAGCAGCAGCGAGGAAAAAGCACGGTGCGTGGGAGGGGACTCCGCACGGAGATGCGTGGGGCTGTACCCGCACGGACGCCTGTTTGCGGGAGGGAAAATATATTTATTTTTAATGGGTGGCAGCGCGGAATGAGGCTCGTCGAAACTACGCGGGGAGCTTAGGGAAAAGAAATCTGGCTGGTGTGAGGAGAGGTGACTTTTGCAAGCACCAGGGCTGCGAAGGGGAGGCTAAAGCAAAGAAGCAAACGAAGCCAAAAGCCCATTTTCTGAAAGCCACCTCTCCCGGTGACCCGCCGTGGTTCCCGAGGAAAAGCCCCCGCACGCCGCGATGCCGCTGGCGGGGCGCCCGCAGACCGGCGAGAAAAACGTGCTGCTGGGGAATGTTTCTACAGAGATTGAACTCCCAGATAAAAATAACCTTGGGAGCCAAAAAAAAAAAAAAAAAAAAAAAAAAAAAAAATCATTCAGATTTCCTCGGTTAGGTATCAGATCACCCCGTCACCCCCCGCCCCCCCCCTCCCGCTGCCTCTGCATACCTGAGGTGCTGGATTATTGTCAGAGGACAGGCAGATGCAGTAATTGTTTTGTACAGGTTTGTTTATCTCCTACTTTGGTGTTTATCTGAGGAATTCTCCTCCCTGTCCTACGCAGGGTATACATATCCCCGCGAAGGAGCGGGATAACGAACGGGACCGTTGCCGCGGTACCGGCGGAGCGGGCAGGTAACGGGGGGCTCAAGGAGGTTTGAAGTTTTTATCGGTAACTCGGGTCCGCCCGGGAGCGAAATATTTGAAGTGCAGCACCTTGAACACGTTTAATTATGGGGTAGTAGCAAAGCGAGAGCTTCCAAGTAATTAGAAAATACTTCTTGGGAGACAGGCTAATCGCTTTTCATGGGGCGCTTGAAGAAATTAACCTCTAGGTGCTTGTTTGAGCAAAACAACTTTGGATCAGCCAGCGCTGGTCTTCGCCGCTGGACCCGCCTCGCTGCGAAATACAAAGGAAAGGGGGAAATGAATTTAAAAGGAAAGAAAAAGGAAAGGTTCGAGGGAAAGAAGAAGAGGAAGGGCTCGCCGCCCGGACTCTCCCTTCAAGGCGGGGAGCGCTCCGTGTCACCCGCAGGGAAGCCTCCTCCCGAGGAAAATGTCACTTAGCGGGGACACCCGGGGCTCGGAGGCCACCGGAGCCGAGCAGCCCCCGGCCCGGCCCCGGCTCGGCCCTCGGCGGGGCCGCGCAGCCCCCTCGCCGTGCGCCCCGTCGGGGCGGTGACACCCGCCGGGCCCCGGGGAGGGAAAACGGGGCCGGCTGCGGGGGAAGGACCCCGCGCTCCTTTCCTCACCCCCCCCCCTCCCCCGCGCCCCCCAACCGGCTCGGGCCCCCCACCCCCTCGGCCATCCAGCCGCACTTTGCTCCTTAATTTTGTTCCGGGGGGGGGGGGTCTCCCTAAAGACAAAAGGCAAAACAGCCGCGGAGGTTTTCCCGTCCTAAAGAAGCAGGGATTTTTTTTTTTTTTGGGGGGGGGGGGTGTCCGGAGGGTGACGGGAAAGCTTTTTTTTGGGGGGGTTGGGGGGCTTTCGGGAGCAGGCAGGGGAGATGAAAGGCTCCTGTCCGGCTGCGGGGAGGACGAGTCAATTACGGCCGCCGCGGCCGCCGAACCGCGCCGCGGGGAGGGGACGCGCCTCGCCCCCCCCCCCCCCCCGGGGCAGCCCGCAGGCACCGGGCCGGGCCCCCTTCACGCTGCGCCCCCCCCCCCGGACCCCCTTTGTATCACCGCCGCTCGCTTAATATTATTTATGCATTTCTGCAAGGAATTCTGGGATGTCGCCCCCCCCCCCCCATTAAACAGCGGGGCAATTAAAAACCCAAATCACCCCGCTCGGGGGGGGGGGCAGGGGGGGTAAAGGGGGTCGGCGGTGCGCGCCCCGCAGCGGGGCACCCCCCCCCCCCTCCCACTCCCCCACGCGTATCCCCGCGGCCCGGCTTTGGGGGTGTGTGTGTATGGGGGGGGGAGGTGGGTGGGTGGGAGGTGGGGAGGAGGGGCGTGGGTGCTGTCACTTACCGGAGCTCCCCGCACCACGTGTGCGCATGCCCGCTTTATCATTGGCCCGAGGCACGTGTCGAAGTGCCCGGGCCGGCGACGTCACCGGCGGGGGCCCCGTTAAAACCTAAAGGACAACAATCCGGACT
>NC_064883.1:38834788-38841589 GCF_929443795.1 Astur gentilis | reverse complement strand
GGGATGAAAGGGGATGCGGAGGGAGCGGCGCGGGCGGCGAGCGGGGTTACCGGGGGCTGCGGCTCCCGTTCCGCCGCCTCCCGAGCATCCCCTGGCAGCGGAGGAGGCACAAAGCCGGGTTTGTTTTTCTTAGGGTGGGAGTGGTGCTGGTGGGGGGGGGGGGGGGGGGGGGGGTCGGAGCGTGGGGCGCGGGTGGGAGCGTGGGTGCGTGTCCCGTTTCCCCCCACCCCACGCCCCCCCCCCCACGCGGGACCGCGGCTGGCGTGGGGCCGCCCGCAGCGGAGCGTGGCGGTGTCGGTGCTTCTCCTCTCTCCCGGCCGTAGGTCCCCGCTCCCGCAAACCAAAGAAGAAGAACCCCAACAAGGAGGACAAGCGGCCGCGCACCGCCTTCACCGCCGAGCAGCTGCAGAGACTCAAGGCCGAGTTCCAGACGAACCGGTACCTGACGGAGCAGCGGCGGCAAAGCCTGGCCCAAGAGCTCGGGCTTAACGAGTCCCAGATTAAAATCTGGTTCCAGAATAAACGAGCCAAGATCAAGAAGGCGACGGGCAGCAAGAACTCCCTGGCAGTGCACCTCATGGCCCAGGGGCTCTACAACCACTCCACCACGGCGAAAGACGGCAAGTCGGACAGTGAATAGCCAAGGGAGGGGGGGGGGGGGGCGAGGGAGGGAGGGGGGAGGCAGGGGAGGGGGGTGGCCGTTTGCAGTCAAAGTTTATACAATGCAATAATTTAATTAAAAAAAAAAATAAAAAGAAACATAAGGGCCAGTGTATAAAGATTATACCAGCATTAATAGTGAAAATATTGTGTATTAGATATAATTCTGCAATATTCTATGTATATATAATTTACAGGTAAGGTGGTGTAAAAATCCAAGATATCTGATTATAAAATATTTTTTTGATTTTTTTTTTTTTGTTTGGTTTTGGTTTTGGGGGTTTGGGTCGGTTGTTTTGGTTTTTTTTTTTTCGGTTGTATGGAGATTTTAGACGCTATCTTTATGATTTTTTTTAATGCTTAAGTTACATTTTTATAGACTTAAGCACTGTTTTAATGGACATTGGACGCTGTTTTTTGAAATTCAAAAAAAAAAAAAAAGAATTAAAAACAACTTTTGCTGAAGTCCAAAGATTTTTATTGCTGCATTTCACACGACTGTGAACCGAATAAATAGTTCTCCTATTTGTTCTATGAGTTTTACCTTTTTTTTTCCCCTCCCACCCCTCCCCTTTTCCTTTTTTTTTTTTTTTTTTTCCTTTCTTCCCCCCCCCCCCCCCCCCCCCTCTTTTTTGGGGATGTGTGTGTCTGGGGCTGGCTTTGGGGATAGACGTGGAGAATTTAATTTAAAAAGAAAAAAAGTATATATAAAAGTAACGATAGGGAAAGAAATCTCAAAGCACCGTCCTGAAACATGCCCGGGCTCTTTTCCCGAGCCCCTACACCCTCACCAACCCCAGCGAGACCCACGGGCGTGCGTGGGTGCGGAATGCAGGCGTGGATGCGGGATGCAGGGATGAGATTAGCATCCCCCACACACACACCCACACCCACTCCCCCCGCCCCCAACTTGTTGGGAAAACTTTGGGAACCCCCATCTCCGAAAAGATGGAGCCGTTCCGGGATGCGGCTTCAGCCCGTGGCCGCCCCCCGCGGAGGGGGAACGGGACCGGGGGGCGGCCACGGGCTGGGACCCGGCTCCGCTCTGGCATCACCTCCCCGAAGCATTTGTGAGCGTTTTACCCCCACCCCCCCCCCCAAAAAAAAGAAAAAAAAAATTTTTCGTTTCCTCTTCCTCTCCATCCTCATCCCCATCCCACGGCGCGGTCCCCGCTAGCGCGACGCTTCGTGGGACCGTGGGGGGTGGATGTTTCTCCCCTCCCCACGCAGACACCTCCTTGGAATGGGAGTTTTTCGGGATTTCGAGGCGCTGTGCTGCGTTTAACCCGTTTCTCCCGGAGCGTGGTGGCCCCCTCCCCACGGTACGCGGGGGAGGGGAGGGGGGGTTGTGTCCCGCGTGGGGCCTGGGTGTGCGTGGGCGGCTGCTCAGGAACGGGCTCTCCTGCGACTCTGTTTGTGGGGGGAAAACTTCTCGCTTTGCCTTAAAACCTCTTTATTTTGCAGCTATAATAGACACACGCTGTACATAGTAGTATAAACTTAAAGAAAAAAAAAAAAAAGAAGGAAAGAATCCAACTATAAAATAAAAACTGTAATTTTAAATTCTGTGAATAACCATCCGCTGCTTAGGAGCCAGGATTAAGTGACATTGCCTTTTAGCAGGAAAGCAAAGGAATTTTTTTTTCTTCTCTCCAGTTTATAAAACGTGCGGTTTACAATTGCAGTATCAAATATTTATAATCGGATGAAATATGAATGTTTCTATTTACAACTGTGCTCTCAACATTGTGAACATTCTCGCTGCATTTTGTGTGTTTCAATTCTCGAGGATTGCATTAAATAATAATAAACAAACCCGACACCAACCCACTTTATTACGAAAGAGAAACCGTGTCACTCGACGTTGCAGTGGAGTAGGGCTATTGGGGACTATATATCCCTGTATGTTGATATAGTCTCTAGATCGCACTTCTGAGCACTGGAGCTCGAGCTGGAAGTATTTCGTAGTTTCTGCTATTTACAGGGGGGTAAATTCCGTGGCGATTTATGAGAGAGGTGCTTTTGCAGCATCGGCCTTTTGACTTAAGGAAGAAACTTTGGGGGATTCATTTCTAGACGAAGGAGAGGGCGACCGCCCGCCGGAGCTGAGCCCGGCTCTCAGGCGTCCGTCGTGTTAAAAAGGATCTGAAAACGGAAAAGAAAATCTCTTTAATCTCACGTACTGTCAACAGGTTTCACCTTTTCAAGACTTTAAATACCCGGTGGCGCGATGCTCTGGCAGGCTGCCTTTGGAAAACCTCTGCTAGATAAACACGTAACCCTGGAGCTCGGGAAGAGAGGTGATGGGAATACTGCCGATGCCACGCTACGAAACCAAGCACCCTGTAAAATACTTGGCATCCCCGGGAAAATGACAGTACCACGATTTTAGGGCGGGCAGGACAAAAAGAAAACGTTCACCCGCCTCGCCGCAACAAAGGGCACAAGAGCTCCAAAATAGTTCAGCCCATTTTCCGCAGGCAGGAGGAGAAGGGAGCAAGGGGCAGAGCCTCCCCCTCGGGGCCGGCTCCTGCTGCAGGAGCCGCACTCCCAGAGAAAACCAAGGGCGGAGGGCGGGGGGGGGGCGTGTGGAAAATTTGAGTTTCTTTCTTTAAAGCCGCTGCTTTGGGATACGTTCTGCAAGGGGCACAATTCTGCAGGAGCGGAGATGCCGCTGGGAGGGTGCGCCGAGGGGTTCACCTGCTCGGAGAAGTTGAGCCGCGACCGGCGGCGGGGGGATGCTACCGGGCTTTATTCTTCCAGCCTTGCTAGTTTACGTGCCTTTGAGGAGATTTTTTATTATTATTATTGGTCACCCCCATTAATGGAGGCAGGTGATTTATAACCCCGAGGGAGAAAATCGGTGGCGATGGGCGCTGCAGAGGAGTTTTAAATCCGGATTGAAAAATAGCTCCGGTTGTCCGATGGGACAAAACGGTACCCTGGGTGTGTTACACACCGGCGGCGAAGCCCCACGAAGGTTTTCTATTTTCTTAAGAAGTCACTAAGCCTGCACCGGGGGAAATTTTGGCCCTGCTCCTGAGTGTGCAGTGGGGCAAAGTTTCCACCTGTCCTTCCCCGGCCTGCAAGAAGCGCTGGGAACAGAAAACAGATGTGTGACACCGGCGAGAATATCTATTTGGTTTTAGGGGAAAAAAAAAAAAAAAAAAAAAAAAAAAGGCAGGGAAACTTCTCTAAGTTAGTTCAGCCTCTGCAGCAAGGGCAGAAAATATCTCGCTGCTGCCTGGATTTTATCCAGAGCAGAATACAAAATATTGCCAATTGGTAAGCAGTGCCTTCAGCTGGGAGCAGCGAATGGCTCACATGGGCTGCACTCCTCACCTGCCTCCGCTTTTTTGGGGGGAAAGCTTTCACGGGGAGAGGCACAGGTTCGGAGACACTTGCTCTGCTGCTCCTTTCGCCATCTTTTGAGCTGCTGCTGGTTCCCGTGCACCGCCCAGCCAGCGCTCCCACGCCCGGGCAGCGGCTCCCCGCTGGCTCGGGGAAGGACAGCACAACTAAATTAGCCCTCGTTAATTTAAAATTTAAAATTAATTTAACAGAAAGAGCCGCCGCACAAGCGCCTCTTGCAATTTTAGCAAAGCAGCAGCACCTTGCTGAAGCAACCTCTTTTTTGGTTTTGTTTTTTTTTGGGGGGGGGGGGGGGGGGGGGGGAAGGCAAAACCACAACCCCAAACCGCACAAACCCCGAAGCCAAGCCAAAACCTCCAGCCCCCCAAAACCCGGCTGCGTCGGGGCAGGAGCAGGCAAGGGCAGAGGCAGGGTCGGCCCTGGAGTCAACCACCGCCTGGCAGCATTTTTTTCCTGGCAGGCAGCTCCCTGCTAGCCGGTCCGGCTCCTTCGCCTCCAGCCAAAGCAGCAGAGTCCCATTAAAAAAAAAAAAAATTAAAATAATAATAATAACAACCAACCCAGGGAAGTATTTCAGGGCCGAGCAAAAATACATCTGCACTTCCCCGGCGCCAACCAGCCCCTCCGTGTAATTAATTAAGCGTATTTTTTCCGTAACTCTGTTCAATAAGCGTCTGAGCACTAAGGTTTAGTGAAGGTGTTCCTCCGCTCCGCTGTGTGTTAATGCAGTACCTCGTACATGCGATATACAAACCCATACCCAGGCACTATATATGCAAATGCCCACGCCATTTATTGTGAAATGCATATCAGAGTTAGAGGGGGAAACTATTTAGCTAGCTCGGGTTTGTGGAAAAAAAGTAATTCTGTATCCCGCTGATTTAATATCCGACCTCCGCATTCAATCCCCGCCCATGCAGCTATCAAAAGTACCCCTGGGATGTTTGGATATCATCTCCAAACTAACATCTGTGATTATGAAACGCTCAGAAGGGGAAGGTTAATAACAATTTGTTTCAAAGGGCCACGAGTCAATTTTATAAACAAATCGCCTTGCCTTAAAAACAAACAAACCAACCAAGTCGAAGCTTCCCCCCCCCCCCCCCCCCCCACGCCCCCCCCTCCCCGGGCGGGGGCTGTAACTGGGTGCTCGGGGCAGGATTTGTGCCCTCTTCCCGCGGGGATGGAGCCGGAGCAGCCCGGGATGAGCCCAGGAGCAGCAGCCGGGGATGGCCGGGGGTGCGGGGAGGGGGGGGGGGGGGGGGGGTGGGGGGAAGAGGTTGCTCCTCCGACAGCCCGGGGGATGCTCCGTGGCACCCGTGGCTCAGGCAGAAACGCACCCAGACGCGGGTGGGGAGTCCCGGTTTTTCTTCGCAGAAAGACGGGACGGTCCCTGGTAGAGGAGCTGGGCTTTGAACCACCGGGGAGGGGGCAGGTTTGGGCTTTGCAGCGCTGGGGAAAGGGGGGAGATCCATGCCTTCCCCCCCCCCCCCCCCCTCCACACCGAGACCAGCCTTGCAGCTCAACCCAGCACTAAGCCCGTCCTCAGTCTGCTCCGTCGCATATTTGGGACCCCTGGCAAACTCGGGCAAGGCTGCCGGCCAAAGCTTAGCCCCAGCCCGGGGAATAAGCGGCCCTGCAGGAGCCCGGCCGGGAGGAGACGCCGGAGCACGGCAGCTCCACCGACACCCACGGCCGGAGCCCACCGGCAGCCCCCTGCCCGCTCCCCCCCCCCCCCCCCCCGCCGCCTGCCCACATTTATCACCCGCGTTTCCTTTCGCCCCACCGTCTCCTCGACCTGGAAAGAAATTTAAATTTGGCGTTTGACACATTTTAAGGTCTTCTAAAAAAAAAAAAAAAAAAAAAAAGGGAAGGAGAAAAGAAAAAAAAAAAAGAGAGACAGAGGCAAACACGCGTCGGGATGATCCGCCTCTGCTGCGGGGTCGTGCGTGGGAACCGACGTGAGCGGGGCGGGGGGGGGCAGCCCCACTCCCCGCGTGTCCCCGGGGCTTCCCCTGCCGGGGGGGGGGGGGGGGCTCAGCCCTCGTTCCCCCCGATTCCTCTCGCAGGAGAGCAGGGGGGGAAAGGGACCCCGTGTCCCCGGCAGCACCCCGGTGCCCGCCGCCTTGGGGGGGCCGGGAAGGGCCGCCCGGTTCAGCCCGTCCCGTATTTCTCGGGGAAAGAGGGAAAAAAATATAGAATTTCTCCTCCTAAAGGAGCTGCTGTTTCCAAAGCCTCGCACATCGCGGGGGGTGTGGGTGGTGGAGGCGGCCGACTCCAGCTGCCCGGCCCGGCCCCGGCAGCCCCCCCCCCCCCGGCTCGGTGTCCCTTCCCCGGGAGTCCCGGGCCGCCTCCTGTCGCCTTCACCCTCCCAAACCCCCGGGGCCAAATTTCTTCCGAGTCGCTGGGTTTGCATGGGGCTGATTGCCGGCTCCTGCCCCCCCCTTCCCCCCCCCCTCCCCCAGCCGGACAGCATCCCCCAGCCCGGCTTTGCATTTCGTGGGTAAATAGGATAGAGAGGGCGTTTGGAAGGGGGGAAGAAGCCAAACCGGCCCGGATGGGTGCGGGGCAGGGGTGGGTGACCCTGCACCCTGCAAGTCCCCATGCCTGAGGCCAGAGGGGCTTTTTCCCCCCAGGAGCGGGACCAGCCGCCCCCCGCAGCCGGGGAGCAGCGGGCTTGGGAGCACACAAGTTCCCGGCACCGCATCTCCGATGGAAACCCCAGTTTCTTAGAGTTTCACTAGCTTTTCGGTTTGGGTTTTTTTTTTT